>NC_054475.1:13709767-13731956 GCF_017639515.1 Carcharodon carcharias
GTTTTGAGAGAGCGAGAGCGAGCCTGGAGCGGTAGTTTTGAGAGAGCGAGCCTGGAGCGGTAGTTTTGAGAGAGCGAGCCTGGAGCGGTAGTTTTGAGAGAGCGAGAGCGAGCCTGGAGCGGTAGTTTTGAGAGAGCGAGAGCGAGCCTGGAGCGGTAGTTTTGAGAGAGCGAGAGCGAGCCTGGAGCGGTAGTTTTGAGAGAGCGAGAGCGAGCCTGGAGCGGTAGTTTTGAGAGAGCGAGAGCGAGCCTGGAGCGGTAGTTTTGAGAGAGCGAGAGCGAGCCTGGAGCGGTAGTTTTGAGAGAGCGAGAGCGAGCCTGGAGCGGTAGTTTTGAGAGAGCGAGAGCGAGCCTGGAGTGGTAGTTTTGAGAGAGCGAGTGCGAGCCTGGAGTGGTAGTTTTGAGAGAGCGAGTGCGAGCCTGGAGTGGTAGTTCTGAGAGAGAGAGAGAGAGAGAGAGAGAGAGGGAGAGCGAGCGAGCGCCTGGAGTGTTAGTTCTGAGAGAGAGAGCGAGAGCGAGCCTGGAGTGGTAGTTTTGAGAGAGCGAGTGCGAGCCTGGAGTGGTAGTTCTGTGAGAGAGAGAGGGAGAGAGAGAGAGAGAGCGAGCGAGCGCCTGGAGTGGTAGTTCTGAGAGAGAGAGCGAGAGCGCACCTGGAGTGGTAGTTCTGAGAGAGAGAGCGAGAGAGCGCCTGGAGTGGTAGTTCTGAGAGAGAGAGAGCGAGAGAGCGCCTGGAGTGGTAGTTCTGAGAGAGCGAGAGCGAGAGAGCGCCTGGAGTGGTAGTTCTGAGAGTGAGAGCGAGAGCGCGCCTGGAGTGGTAGTTCTGAGAGTGAGAGCGAGAGCGCGAGCTCGGCTGGAGTGATAGTCTTGAGAGAGCGCGCGCGAGCGCGGCTGGAGTGGTAGTTTTGAGAGAGAGAGCGAGCGAGCACACCTGGACTGGTAGTTTTGAGCGAGCGAGCACGCCTGGAGTGGTAGTTTTGAGCGAGAGAAAGCCTGGAGTGGCAGTTTTGAGCGAGAGAGAGCCTGGAGTGGTAGTTTTGAGAGAGAGAGAGCGCGAGCGCGCCTGGAGTGGTAGTTTTGAGCGAGCGAGCGCGCCTGGAGTGGTAGTTTTGAGAAAGAGAGAGCCTGCAGTGGTAGTTTTGAGAGAGAGAGAGCGCGAGCGCGGCTGGAGTGGTAGTTTTGAGAGAGAGCGCGAGAGCGAGCCTAGAGTGGTAGTTTTGAGAGAGCGAGAGCGAGCCTGGAGTGGTAGTTTTGAGAGCGAGCGCGCGCGCCTGGAGTGGTAGTTTTGAGAGCGAGCGCGCGCGCCTGGAGTGGTAGTTTTGAGAGCGAGCGCGCGCGCCTGGAGTGGTAGTTTTGAGAGCGAGCGCGCGCGCCTGGAGTAGTAGTTTTGAGAGCGAGCGCGCGCGCCTGGAGTGGTAGTTTTGAGAGCGAGCGCGTGCGCCTGGAGTGGTAGTTTTGAGGGCGAGAGAGAGAGAGAGAGAGAGCGCGAGCGCGCCTGGAGCGGTAGTTTTGAGGGCGAGCGAGAGAGAGAGAGAGCGCGAGCGCGCCTGGAGCGGTAGTTTTGAGGGCGAGCGAGAGAGAGAGAGAGAGAGAGAGAGAGAGAGCGCGAGCGCGCCTGGAGCGGTAGTTTTGAGGGCGAGCGAGAGAGAGAGAGAGAGAGCGCGAGCGCGCCTGGAGCGGTAGTTTTGAGGGCGAGCAAGAGAGAGAGAGAGAGAGAGCGCGAGCGCGCCTGGAGCGGTAGTTTTGAGGGCGAGCGAGAGAGAGACAGAGCGCGAGCGCGCCTGGAGCGGTAGTTTTGAGGGCGAGCGAGAGAGAGAGAGAGCGCGAGCGCGCCTGGAGCGGTAGTTTTGAGGGCGAGCGAGAGAGAGAGAGAGCGCGAGCGCGCCTGGAGCGGTAGTTTTGAGGGTGAGCGAGAGAGAGACAGAGCGCGAGCGCGCCTGGAGCGGTAGTTTTGAGGGCGAGCGAGAGAGAGACAGAGCGCGAGCGCGCCTGGAGCGGTAGTTTTGAGGGCGAGCGAGCGCGCCTGGAGCGGTAGTTTGAGGGCGAGCGAGCGCGCCTGGAGCGGTAGTTTGAGGGCGAGCGAGCGCGCCTGGAGCGGTAGTTTGAGGGCGAGCGAGCGCGCCTGGAGCGGTAGTTTGAGGGCGAGCGAGCGCGCCTGGAGCGGTAGTTTTGAGGGCGAGCGAGAGAGAGAGAGAGAGAGAGAGCGCGAGCGCGCCTGGAGCGGTAGTTTTGAGGGCGAGCGAGAGAGAGAGAGAGAGAGCGCGAGCGCGCCTGGAGCGGTAGTTTTGAGGGCGAGCGAGAGAGAGAGAGAGAGCGCGAGCGCGCCTGGAGCGGTAGTTTTGAGTGCGAGCGAGAGAGAGAGAGAGAGAGCGCGAGCGCGCCTGGAGCGGCAGTTTTGAGGGCGAGCGAGAGAGAGAGAGAGAGAGCGCGAGCGCGTCTGGAGCGGCAGTTTTGAGGGCGAGCGAGAGAGAGAGAGAGAGAGAGAGAGAGAGAGAGAGAGCGAGCGCGCCTGGAGCGGCAGTTTTGAGGGCGAGCGAGCGCGCCTGGAGCGGCAGTTTTGAGGGCGAGCGAGCGCGCCAGGAGCGGCAGTTTTGAGGGCCAGCAAGCGCGCCTGGAGCGGCAGTTTTGAGGGCCAGCGAGCGCGCCTGGAGCGGCAGTTTTGAGGGCCAGCGAGCGCGCCTGGAGCGGCAGTTTTGAGGGCCAGCGAGCGCGCCTGGAGCGGCAGTTTTGAGGGCCAGCGAGCGCGCCTGGAGCGGCAGTTTTGAGGGCCAGCGAGCGCGCCTGGAGCGCCAGTTTTGAGGGCCAGCGAGCGCGCCTGGAGCGGCAGTTTTGAGGGCGAGCGAGCGCGCCTGGAGCGGTAGTTTTGAGGGCGAGCGAGCGCGCCTGGAGCGGTAGTTTTGAGGGCGAGCGAGCGCGCCTGGAGCGGTAGTTTTGAGGGCGAGCGAGCGCGCCTGGAGCGGTAGTTTTGAGGGCGAGCGAGCGCGCCTGGAGCGGTAGTTTTGAGGGCGAGCGAGCGCGCCTGGAGCGGTAGTTTTGAGGGCGGGCGAGCGCGCCTGGAGCGGTAGTTTTGAGGGCGGGCGAGCGCGCCTGGAGCGGTAGTTTTGAGGGCGAGCGAGCGCGCCTGGAGCGGTAGTTTTGAGGGCGAGCGAGCGCGCCTGGAGCGGTAGTTTTGAGGGCGAGCGAGCACGCCTGGAGCGGTAGTTTTGAGGGCGAGCGAGCGCGCCTGGAGCGGTAGTTTTGAGGGCGAGCGAGCGCGCCTGGAGCGGTAGTTTTGAGGGCGAGCGAGCGCGCCTGGAGTGAAAGTTTTGAGGGCGAGCGAGCGCGCCTGGAGCGGAAGTTTTGAGGGCGAGCGAGCGCGCCTGGAGCGGAAGTTTTGAGAGAACGAGAGCGCGCCTGGAGCGGAAGTTTTGAGAGAGCGAGAGCGAGCCTGGAGTGGTAGTTTTGAGAGAGCGAGAGCGAGCCTGGAGCGGTAGTTTTGAGAGAGCGAGCCTGGAGCGGTAGTTTTGAGAGAGCGAAAGCGAGCCTGGAGCGGTAGTTTTGAGAGAGCGAGAGCGAGCCTGGAGCGGTAGTTTTGAGAGAGCGAGAGCGAGCCTGGAGCGGTAGTTTTGAGAGAGCGAGAGCGAGCCTGGAGCGGTAGTTTTGAGAGAGCGAGAGCGAGCCTGGAGCGGTAGTTTTGAGAGAGCGAGAGCGAGCCTGGAGCGGTAGTTTTGAGAGAGCGAGAGCGAGCCTGGAGCGGTAGTTTTGAGAGAGCGAGAGCGAGCCTGGAGCGGTAGTTTTGAGAGAGCGAGAGCGAGCCTGGAGCGGTAGTTTTGAGAGAGCGAGAGCGAGCCTGGAGTGGTAGTTTTGAGAGAGCGAGTGCGAGCCTGGAGTGGTAGTTTTGAGAGAGCGAGTGCGAGCCTGGAGTGGTAGTTCTGAGAGAGAGAGAGAGAGAGAGAGAGAGGGAGAGAGAGCGAGCGCCTGGAGTGGTAGTTCTGAGAGAGAGAGCGAGAGCGAGCCTGGAGTGGTAGTTTTGAGAGAGCGAGTGCGAGCCTGGAGTGGTAGTTCTGTGTGAGAGAGAGGGAGAGAGAGAGAGAGAGCGAGCGCCTGGAGTGGTAGTTCTGAGAGAGAGAGCGAGAGCGCACCTGGAGTGGTAGTTCTGAGAGAGAGAGCGAGAGAGCGCCTGGAGTGGTAGTTCTGAGAGAGAGAGAGCGAGAGAGCGCCTGGAGTGGTAGTTCTGAGAGAGCGAGAGCGAGAGAGCGCCTGGAGTGGTAGTTCTGAGAGTGAGAGCGAGAGCGCGCCTGGAGTGGTAGTTCTGAGAGTGAGAGCGAGAGCGCGAGCTCGGCTGGAGTGATAGTCTTGAGAGAGCGCGCGCGAGCGCGGCTGGAGTGGTAGTTTTGAGAGAGAGAGCGAGCGAGCACACCTGGACTGGTAGTTTTGAGCGAGCGAGCACGCCTGGAGTGGTAGTTTTGAGCGAGAGAGAGCCTGGAGTGGCAGTTTTGAGCGAGAGAAAGCCTGGAGTGGCAGTTTTGAGCGAGAGAGAGCCTGGAGTGGTAGTTTTGAGAGAGAGAGAGCGCGAGCGCGCCTGGAGTGGTAGTTTTGAGCGAGCGAGCGCGCCTGGAGTGGTAGTTTTGAGAAAGAGAGAGCCTGCAGTGGTAGTTTTGAGAGAGAGAGAGCGCGAGCGCGGCTGGAGTGGTAGTTTTGAGAGAGAGCGCGAGAGCGAGCCTATAGTGGTAGTTTTGAGAGAGAGCGCGAGAGCGAGCCTGGAGTGGTAGTTTTGAGAGAGAGCGCAAGAGCGAGCCTGGAGTGGTAGTTTTGAGAGTGAGCGCGAGAGCGCGCCTGGAGTGGTAGTTTTGAGAGAGCAAGAGCGAGCCTGGAGTGGTAGTTTTGAGAGAGCGAGAGCGAGCCTGGAGTGGTAGTTTTGAGAGCGAGCGCGCGCGCCTGGAGTGGTAGTTTTGAGAGCGAGCGCGCGCGCCTGGAGTGGTAGTTTTGAGAGCGAGCGCGCGCGCCTGGAGTGGTAGTTTTGAGAGCGAGCGCGCGCGCCTGGAGTGGTAGTTTTGAGAGCGAGCGCGCGCGCCTGGAGTGGTAGTTTTGAGAGCGAGCGCGTGCGCCTGGAGTGGTAGTTTTGAGGGCGAGAGAGAGAGAGAGAGAGAGCGCGAGCGCGCCTGGAGCGGTAGTTTTGAGGGCGAGCGAGAGAGAGAGAGCGCGAGCGCGCCTGGAGCGGTAGTTTTGAGGGCGAGCGAGAGAGAGAGAGAGAGAGAGAGAGCGCGAGCGCGCCTGGAGCGGTAGTTTTGAGGGCGAGCAAGAGAGAGAGAGAGAGAGCGCGAGCGCGCCTGGAGCGGTAGTTTTGAGGGCGAGCGAGAGAGAGAGAGCGCGAGCGCGCCTGGAGCGGTAGTTTTGAGGGCGAGCGAGAGAGAGAGAGAGCGCGAGCGCGCCTGGAGCGGTAGTTTTGAGGGCGAGCGAGAGAGAGAGAGAGCGCGAGCGCGCCTGGAGCGGTAGTTTTGAGGGTGAGCGAGAGAGAGACAGAGCGCGAGCGCGCCTGGAGCGGTAGTTTTGAGGGCGAGCGAGAGAGAGACAGAGCGCGAGCGCGCCTGGAGCGGTAGTTTTGAGGGCGAGCGAGCGCGCCTGGAGCGGTAGTTTGAGGGCGAGCGAGCGCGCCTGGAGCGGTAGTTTGAGGGCGAGCGAGAGCGCCTGGAGCGGTAGTTTTGAGGGCGAGCGAGCGCGCCTGGAGCGGTAGTTTTGAGGGCGAGCGAACGCGCCTGGAGCGGTAGTTTTGAGGGCGAGCGAGCGCGCCTGGAGCGGTAGTTTTGAGGGCGAGCGAGCGCGCCTGGAGCGGTAGTTTTGAGGGCGAGCGAGCGCGCCTGGAGCGGTAGTTTTGAGGGCGAGCGAGCGCGCCTGGAGCGGTAGTTTTGAGGGCGAGCGAGCGCGCCTGGAGCGGTAGTTTTGAGGGCGGGCGAGCGCGCCTGGAGCGGTAGTTTTGAGGGCGGGCGAGCGCGCCTGGAGCGGTAGTTTTGAGGGCGAGCGAGCGCGCCTGGAGCGGTAGTTTTGAGGGCGAGCGAGCGCGCCTGGAGCGGTAGTTTTGAGGGCGAGCGAGCGCGCCTGGAGCGGTAGTTTTGAGGGCGAGCGAGCGCGCCTGGAGCGGTAGTTTTGAGGGCGAGCGAGCGCGCCTGGAGCGGTAGTTTTGAGGGCGAGCGAGCGCGCCTGGAGCGGTAGTTTTGAGGGCGAGCGAGCGCGCGCCTGGAGTGGTAGTTTTGAGAGCGAGCGCGCGCGCCTGGAGTGGTAGTTTTGAGAGCGAGCGCGTGCGCCTGGAGTGGTAGTTTTGAGGGCGAGAGAGAGAGAGAGAGAGAGCGCGAGCGCGCCTGGAGTGGTAGTTTTGAGGGCGAGCGAGCGCGCCTGGAGTGAAAGTTTTGAGGGCGAGCGAGCGCGCCTGGAGCGGAAGTTTTGAGGGCGAGCGAGCGCGCCTGGAGCGGAAGTTTTGAGAGAACGAGAGCGCGCCTGGAGCGGAAGTTTTGAGAGAGCGAGAGCGAGCCTGGAGTGGTAGTTTTGAGAGAGCGAGAGCGAGCCTGGAGCGGTAGTTTTGAGAGAGCGAGCCTGGAGCGGTAGTTTTGAGAGAGCGAGAGCGAGCCTGGAGCGGTAGTTTTGAGAGAGCGAGAGCGAGCCTGGAGCGGTAGTTTTGAGAGAGCGAGAGCGAGCCTGGAGCGGTAGTTTTGAGAGAGCGAGAGCGAGCCTGGAGCGGTAGTTTTGAGAGAGCGAGAGCGAGCCTGGAGCGGTAGTTTTGAGAGAGCGAGAGCGAGCCTGGAGCGGTAGTTTTGAGAGAGCGAGAGCGAGCCTGGAGCGGTAGTTTTGAGAGAGCGAGAGCGAGCCTGGAGCGGTAGTTTTGAGAGAGCGAGAGCGAGCCTGGAGTGGTAGTTTTGAGAGAGCGAGTGCGAGCCTGGAGTGGTAGTTTTGAGAGAGCGAGTGCGAGCCTGGAGTGGTAGTTCTGAGAGAGAGAGAGAGAGAGAGAGAGAGGGAGAGAGAGCGAGCGCCTGGAGTGGTAGTTCTGAGAGAGAGAGCGAGAGCGAGCCTGGAGTGGTAGTTTTGAGAGAGCGAGTGCGAGCCTGGAGTGGTAGTTCTGTGAGAGAGAGAGGGAGAGAGAGAGAGAGAGCGAGCGAGCGCCTGGAGTGGTAGTTCTGAGAGAGAGAGCGAGAGCGCACCTGGAGTGGTAGTTCTGAGAGAGAGAGCGAGAGAGCGCCTGGAGTGGTAGTTCTGAGAGAGAGAGAGCGAGAGAGCGCCTGGAGTGGTAGTTCTGAGAGAGCGAGAGCGAGAGAGCGCCTGGAGTGGTAGTTCTGAGAGTGAGAGCGAGAGCGCGCCTGGAGTGGTAGTTCTGAGAGTGAGAGCGAGAGCGCGAGCTCGGCTGGAGTGATAGTCTTGAGAGAGCGCGCGCGAGCGCGGCTGGAGTGGTAGTTTTGAGAGAGAGAGCGAGCGAGCACACCTGGACTGGTAGTTTTGAGCGAGCGAGCACGCCTGGAGTGGTAGTTTTGAGCGAGAGAGAGCCTGGAGTGGCAGTTTTGAGCGAGAGAAAGCCTGGAGTGGCAGTTTTGAGCGAGAGAGAGCCTGGAGTGGTAGTTTTGAGAGAGAGAGAGCGCGAGCGCGCCTGGAGTGGTAGTTTTGAGCGAGCGAGCGCGCCTGGAGTGGTAGTTTTGAGAAAGAGAGAGCCTGCAGTGGTAGTTTTGAGAGAGAGAGAGCGCGAGCGCGGCTGGAGTGGTAGTTTTGAGAGAGAGCGCGAGAGCGAGCCTATAGTGGTAGTTTTGAGAGAGAGCGCGAGAGCGAGCCTGGAGTGGTAGTTTAGAGAGAGAGCGCGAGAGCGAGCCTGGAGTGGTAGTTTTGAGAGTGAGCGCGAGAGCGCGCCTGGAGTGGTAGTTTTGAGAGAGCAAGAGCGAGCCTGGAGTGGTAGTTTTGAGAGAGCGAGAGCGAGCCTGGAGTGGTAGTTTTGAGAGCGAGCGCGCGCGCCTGGAGTGGTAGTTTTGAGAGCGAGCGCGCGCGCCTGGAGTGGTAGTTTTGAGAGCGAGCGCGCGCCTGGAGTGGTAGTTTTGAGAGCGAGCGCGCGCGCCTGGAGTGGTAGTTTTGAGAGCGAGCGCGCGCGCCTGGAGTGGTAGTTTTGAGAGCGAGCGCGTGCGCCTGGAGTGGTAGTTTTGAGGGCGAGAGAGAGAGAGAGAGAGAGCGCGAGCGCGCCTGGAGCGGTAGTTTTGAGGGCGAGCGAGAGAGAGAGAGCGCGAGCGCGCCTGGAGCGGTAGTTTTGAGGGCGAGCGAGAGAGAGAGAGAGAGAGAGAGCGCGAGCACGCCTGGAGCGGTAGTTTTGAGGGCGAGCAAGAGAGAGAGAGAGAGAGCGCGAGCGCGCCTGGAGCGGTAGTTTTGAGGGCGAGCGAGAGAGAGAGAGCGCGAGCGCGCCTGGAGCGGTAGTTTTGAGGGCGAGCGAGAGAGAGAGAGAGCGCGAGCGCGCCTGGAGCGGTAGTTTTGAGGGCGAGCGAGAGAGAGAGAGAGCGCGAGCGCGCCTGGAGCGGTAGTTTTGAGGGTGAGCGAGAGAGAGACAGAGCGCGAGCGCGCCTGGAGCGGTAGTTTTGAGGGCGAGCGAGAGAGAGAGAGAGCGCGAGCGCGCCTGGAGCGGTAGTTTTGAGGGCGAGCGAGAGAGAGAGAGAGAGCGCGAGCGCGCCTGGAGCGGTAGTTTTGAGTGCGAGCGAGAGAGAGAGAGAGAGAGAGCGCGAGCGCGCCTGGAGCGGCAGTTTTGAGGGCGAGCGAGCGCGCCTGGAGCGGTAGTTTTGAGGGCGAGCGAGCGCGCCTGGAGCGGTAGTTTTGAGGGCGAGCGAGCACGCCTGGAGCGGTAGTTTTGAGGGCGAGCGAGCGCGCCTGGAGCGGTAGTTTTGAGGGCGAGCGAGCGCGCCTGGAGCGGTAGTTTTGAGGGCGAGCGAGCGCGCCTGGAGTGAAAGTTTTGAGGGCGAGCGAGCGCGCCTGGAGCGGAAGTTTTGAGGGCGAGCGAGCGCGCCTGGAGCGGAAGTTTTGAGAGAACGAGAGCGCGCCTGGAGCGGAAGTTTTGAGAGAGCGAGAGCGAGCCTGGAGCGGTAGTTTTGAGAGAGCGAGAGCGAGCCTGGAGCGGTAGTTTTGAGAGAGCGAGCCTGGAGCGGTAGTTTTGAGAGAGCGAGAGCGAGCCTGGAGCGGTAGTTTTGAGAGAGCGAGAGCGAGCCTGGAGCGGTAGTTTTGAGAGAGCGAGAGCGAGCCTGGAGCGGTAGTTTTGAGAGAGCGAGAACGAGCCTGGAGCGGTAGTTTTGAGAGAGCGAGAGCGAGCCTGGAGCGGTAGTTTTGAGAGAGCGAGAGCGAGCCTGGAGCGGTAGTTTTGAGAGAGCGAGAGCGAGCCTGGAGCGGTAGTTTTGAGAGAGCGAGAGCGAGCCTGGAGTGGTAGTTTTGAGAGAGCGAGTGCGAGCCTGGAGTGGTAGTTTTGAGAGAGCGAGTGCGAGCCTGGAGTGGTAGTTCTGAGAGAGAGAGAGAGAGAGAGAGAGAGGGAGAGAGAGCGAGCGCCTGGAGTGGTAGTTCTGAGAGAGAGAGCGAGAGCGAGCCTGGAGTGGTAGTTTTGAGAGAGCGAGTGCGAGCCTGGAGTGGTAGTTCTGTGAGAGAGAGAGGGAGAGAGAGAGAGAGAGAGCGAGCGAGCGCCTGGAGTGGTAGTTCTGAGAGAGAGAGCGAGAGCGCACCTGGAGTGGTAGTTCTGAGAGAGAGAGCGAGAGAGCGCCTGGAGTGGTAGTTCTGAGAGAGAGAGAGCGAGAGAGCGCCTGGAGTGGTAGTTCTGAGAGAGCGAGAGCGAGAGAGCGCCTGGAGTGGTAGTTCTGAGAGTGAGAGCGAGAGCGCGCCTGGAGTGGTAGTTCTGAGAGTGAGAGCGAGAGCGCGAGCTCGGCTGGAGTGATAGTCTTGAGAGAGCGCGCGCGAGCGCGGCTGGAGTGGTAGTTTTGAGAGAGAGAGCGAGCGAGCACACCTGGACTGGTAGTTTTGAGCGAGCGAGCACGCCTGGAGTGGTAGTTTTGAGCGAGAGAGAGCCTGGAGTGGCAGTTTTGAGCGAGAGAAAGCCTGGAGTGGCAGTTTTGAGCGAGAGAGAGCCTGGAGTGGTAGTTTTGAGAGAGAGAGAGCGCGAGCGCGCCTGGAGTGGTAGTTTTGAGCGAGCGAGCGCGCCTGGAGTGGTAGTTTTGAGAAAGAGAGAGCCTGCAGTGGTAGTTTTGAGAGAGAGAGAGCGCGAGCGCGGCTGGAGTGGTAGTTTTGAGAGAGAGCGCGAGAGCGAGCCTATAGTGGTAGTTTTGAGAGAGAGCGCGAGAGCGAGCCTGGAGTGGTAGTTTTGAGAGAGAGCGCGAGAGCGAGCCTGGAGTGGTAGTTTTGAGAGTGAGCGCGAGAGCGCGCCTGGAGTGGTAGTTTTGAGAGAGCAAGAGCGAGCCTGGAGTGGTAGTTTTGAGAGAGCGAGAGCGAGCCTGGAGTGGTAGTTTTGAGAGCGAGCGCGCGCGCCTGGAGTGGTAGTTTTGAGAGCGAGCGCGCGCGCCTGGAGTGGTAGTTTTGAGAGCGAGCGCGCGCGCCTGGAGTGGTAGTTTTGAGAGCGAGCGCGCGCGCCTGGAGTGGTAGTTTTGAGAGCGAGCGCGCGCGCCTGGAGTGGTAGTTTTGAGAGCGAGCGCGTGCGCCTGGAGTGGTAGTTTTGAGGGCGAGAGAGAGAGAGAGAGAGAGCGCGAGCGCGCCTGGAGCGGTAGTTTTGAGGGCGAGCGAGAGAGAGAGAGCGCGAGCGCGCCTGGAGCGGTAGTTTTGAGGGCGAGCGAGAGAGAGAGAGAGAGAGAGAGCGCGAGCGCGCCTGGAGCGGTAGTTTTGAGGGCGAGCAAGAGAGAGAGAGAGAGAGCGCGAGCGCGCCTGGAGCGGTAGTTTTGAGGGCGAGCGAGAGAGAGAGAGCGCGAGCGCGCCTGGAGCGGTAGTTTTGAGGGCGAGCGAGAGAGAGAGAGAGCGCGAGCGCGCCTGGAGCGGTAGTTTTGAGGGCGAGCGAGAGAGAGAGAGAGCGCGAGCGCGCCTGGAGCGGTAGTTTTGAGGGTGAGCGAGAGAGAGACAGAGCGCGAGCGCGCCTGGAGCGGTAGTTTTGAGGGCGAGCGAGAGAGAGAGAGAGCGCGAGCGCGCCTGGAGCGGTAGTTTTGAGGGCGAGCGAGAGAGAGAGAGAGAGCGCGAGCGCGCCTGGAGCGGTAGTTTTGAGTGCGAGCGAGAGAGAGAGAGAGAGAGCGCGAGCGCGCCTGGAGCGGCAGTTTTGAGGGCGAGCGAGAGAGAGAGAGAGAGAGCGCGAGCGCGTCTGGAGCGGCAGTTTTGAGGGCGAGCGAGAGAGAGAGAGAGAGAGAGAGCGAGCGCGCCTGGAGCGGCAGTTTTGAGGGCGAGCGAGCGCGCCTGGAGCGGCAGTTTTGAGGGCGAGCGAGCGCGCCAGGAGCGGCAGTTTTGAGGGCCAGCGAGCGCGCCTGGAGCGGCAGTTTTGAGGGCCAGCGAGCGCGCCTGGAGCGGCAGTTTTGAGGGCCAGCGAGCGCGCCTGGAGCGGAGTTTTGAGGGCCAGCGAGCGCGCCTGGAGCGGCAGTTTTGAGGGCGAGCGAGCGCGCCTGGAGCGGTAGTTTTGAGGGCGAGCGAGCGCGCCTGGAGCGGTAGTTTTGAGGGCGAGCGAGCGCGCCTGGAGCGGTAGTTTTGAGGGCGAGCGAGCGCGCCTGGAGCGGTAGTTTTGAGGGCGAGCGAGCGCGCCTGGAGCGGTAGTTTTGAGGGCGAGCGAGCGCGCCTGGAGCGGTAGTTTTGAGGGCGAGCGAGCGCGCCTGGAGCGGTAGTTTTGAGGGCGGGCGAGCGCGCCTGGAGCGGTAGTTTTGAGGGCGGGCGAGCGCGCCTGGAGCGGTAGTTTTGAGGGCGAGCGAGCGCGCCTGGAGCGGTAGTTTTGAGGGCGAGCGAGCGCGCCTGGAGCGGTAGTTTTGAGGGCGAGCGAGCGCGCCTGGAGCGGTAGTTTTGAGGGCGAGCGAGCGCGCCTGGAGCGGTAGTTTTGAGGGCGAGCGAGCGCGCCTGGAGCGGTAGTTTTGAGGGCGAGCGAGCGCGCCTGGAGTGAAAGTTTTGAGGGCGAGCGAGCGCGCCTGGAGCGGAAGTTTTGAGGGCGAGCGAGCGCGCCTGGAGCGGAAGTTTTGAGAGAACGAGAGCGCGCCTGGAGCGGTAGTTTTGAGAGAGCGAGAGCGAGCCTGGAGTGGTAGTTTTGAGAGAGCGAGAGCGAGCCTGGAGCGGTAGTTTTGAGAGAGCGAGCCTGGAGCGGTAGTTTTGAGAGAGCGAGAGCGAGCCTGGAGCGGTAGTTTTGAGAGAGCGAGAGCGAGCCTGGAGCGGTAGTTTTGAGAGAGCGAGAGCGAGCCTGGAGCGGTAGTTTTGAGAGAGCGAGTGCGAGCCTGGAGTGGTAGTTTTGAGAGAGCGAGTGCGAGCCTGGAGTGGTAGTTCTGAGAGAGAGAGAGAGAGAGAGAGAGAGGGAGAGAGAGCGAGCGCCTGGAGTGGTAGTTCTGAGAGAGAGAGCGAGAGCGAGCCTGGAGTGGTAGTTTTGAGAGAGCGAGTGCGAGCCTGGAGTGGTAGTTCTGTGAGAGAGAGAGGGAGAGAGAGAGAGAGAGCGAGCGAGCGCCTGGAGTGGTAGTTCTGAGAGAGAGAGCGAGAGCGCACCTGGAGTGGTAGTTCTGAGAGAGAGAGCGAGAGAGCGCCTGGAGTGGTAGTTCTGAGAGAGAGAGAGCGAGAGAGCGCCTGGAGTGGTAGTTCTGAGAGAGCGAGAGCGAGAGAGCGCCTGGAGTGGTAGTTCTGAGAGAGAGAGCGAGAGCGCGCCTGGAGTGGTAGTTCTGAGAGAGTGAGAGAGAGCGCGAGCTCGGCTGGAGTGATAGTCTTGAGAGAGCGCGCGCGAGCGCGGCTGGAGTGGTAGTTTTGAGAGAGAGAGCGAGCGAGCACACCTGGACTGGTAGTTTTGAGCGAGCGAGCACGCCTGGAGTGGTAGTTTTGAGCGAGAGAGAGCCTGGAGTGGCAGTTTTGAGCGAGAGAAAGCCTGGAGTGGCAGTTTTGAGCGAGAGAGAGCCTGGAGTGGTAGTTTTGAGAGAGAGAGAGCGCGAGCGCGCCTGGAGTGGTAGTTTTGAGCGAGCGAGCGCGCCTGGAGTGGTAGTTTTGAGAAAGAGAGAGCCTGCAGTGGTAGTTTTGAGAGAGAGCGCGAGCGCGGCTGGAGTGGTAGTTTTGAGAGAGAGCGCGAGAGCGAGCCTAGAGTGGTAGTTTTGAGAGAGCGAGAGCGAGCCTGGAGTGGTAGTTTTGAGAGCGAGCGCGCGCGCCTGGAGTGGTAGTTTTGAGAGCGAGCGCGCGCGCCTGGAGTGGTAGTTTTGAGAGCGAGCGCGCGCGCCTGGAGTGGTAGTTTTGAGAGCGAGCGCGCGCGCCTGGAGTGGTAGTTTTGAGAGCGAGCGCGCGCGCCTGGAGTGGTAGTTTTGAGAGAGAGAGAGCGCGAGCGCGGCTGGAGTTGTAGTTTTGAGAGAGAGCGCGAGAGCGAGCCTGGAGTGGTAGTTTTGAGAGAGAGCGCGAGAGCGAGCCTGGAGTGGTAGTTTTGAGAGAGAGCGCGAGAGCGAGCCTGGAGTGGTAGTTTTGAGAGTGAGCGCGAGAGCGCGCCTGGAGTGGTAGTTTTGAGAGAGCAAGAGCGAGCCTGGAGTGGTAGTTTTGAGAGAGCGAGAGCGAGCCTGGAGTGGTAGTTTTGAGAGCGAGCGCGCGCGCCTGGAGTGGTAGTTTTGAGAGCGAGCGCGCGCGCCTGGAGTGGTAGTTTTGAGAGCGAGCGCGCGCGCCTGGAGTGGTAGTTTTGAGAGCGAGCGCGCGCGCCTGGAGTGGTAGTTTTGAGAGCGAGCGCGTGCGCCTGGAGTGGTAGTTTTGAGGGCGAGAGAGAGAGAGAGAGAGAGCGCGAGCGCGCCTGGAGCGGTAGTTTTGAGGGCGAGCGAGAGAGAGAGAGCGCGAGCACGCCTGGAGCGGTAGTTTTGAGGGCGAGCGAGAGAGAGAGAGAGAGAGAGAGAGAGAGAGAGAGAGCGCGAGCGCGCCTGGAGCGGTAGTTTTGAGGGCGAGCGAGAGAGAGAGAGAGAGAGAGAGCGCGAGCGCGCCTGGAGCGGTAGTTTTGAGGGCGAGCAAGAGAGAGAGAGAGAGAGAGAGCGCGAGCGCGCCTGGAGCGGTAGTTTTGAGGGCGAGCGAGAGAGAGAGAGCGCGAGCGCGCCTCGAGCGGTAGTTTTGAGGGCGAGCGAGAGAGAGAGAGAGCGCGAGCGCGCCTGGAGCGGTAGTTTTGAGGGCGAGCGAGAGAGAGAGAGAGCGCGAGCGCGCCTGGAGCGGTAGTTTTGAGGGTGAGCGAGAGAGAGACAGAGCGCGAGCGCGCCTGGAGCGGTAGTTTTGAGGGCGAGCGAGAGAGAGACAGAGCGCGAGCGCGCCTGGAGCGGTAGTTTTGAGGGCGAGCGAGCGCGCCTGGAGCGGTAGTTTGAGGGCGAGCGAGCGCGCCTGGAGCGGTAGTTTGAGGGCGAGCGAGCGCGCCTGGAGCGGTAGTTTGAGGGCGAGCGAGCGCGCCTGGAGCGGTAGTT
Source organism: Carcharodon carcharias (assembly GCF_017639515.1). Taxonomy (NCBI): domain Eukaryota; kingdom Metazoa; phylum Chordata; class Chondrichthyes; order Lamniformes; family Lamnidae; genus Carcharodon; species Carcharodon carcharias. Next base: position 13,724,349 of record NC_054475.1, read on the forward strand.
TGAGGGCGAGCGAGCGCGCCTGGAGCGGTAGTTTTGAGGGCGAGCGAGAGAGAGAGAGAGAGAGAGAGCGCGAGCGCGCCTGGAGCGGTAGTTTTGAGGGCGAGCGAGAGAGAGAGAGAGAGAGCGCGAGCGCGCCTGGAGCGGTAGTTTTGAGGGCGAGCGAGAGAGAGAGAGAGAGCGCGAGCGCGCCTGGAGCGGTAGTTTTGAGTGCGAGCGAGAGAGAGAGAGAGAGAGCGCGAGCGCGCCTGGAGCGGCAGTTTTGAGGGCGAGCGAGAGAGAGAGAGAGAGAGCGCGAGCGCGTCTGGAGCGGCAGTTTTGAGGGCGAGCGAGAGAGAGAGAGAGAGAGAGAGCGAGCGCGCCTGGAGCGGCAGTTTTGAGGGCGAGCGAGCGCGCCTGGAGCGGCAGTTTTGAGGGCCAGCGAGCGCGCCAGGAGCGGCAGTTTTGAGGGCCAGCGAGCGCGCCTGGAGCGGCAGTTTTGAGGGCCAGCGAGCGCGCCTGGAGCGGTAGTTTTGAGGGCCAGCGAGCGCGCCTGGAGCGGCAGTTTTGAGGGCCAGCGAGTGCGCCTGGAGCGGCAGTTTTGAGGGCCAGCGAGCGCGCCTGGAGCGGTAGTTTTGAGGGCCAGCGAGCGCGCCTGGAGCGGTAGTTTTGAGGGCGAGCGAGCGCGCCTGGAGCGGTAGTTTTGAGGGCGAGCGAGCGCGCCTGGAGCGGTAGTTTTGAGGGCGAGCGAGCGCGCCTGGAGCGGTAGTTTTGAGGGCGAGCGAGCGCGCCTGGAGCGGTAGTTTTGAGGGCGAGCGAGCGCGCCTGGAGCGGTAGTTTTGAGGGCGAGCGAGCGCGCCTGGAGCGGTAGTTTTGAGGGCGGGCGAGCGCGCCTGGAGCGGTAGTTTTGAGGGCGAGCGAGCGCGCCTGGAGCGGTAGTTTTGAGGGCGAGCGAGCGCGCCTGGAGCGGTAGTTTTGAGGGCGAGCGAGCGCGCCTGGAGCGGTAGTTTTGAGGGCGAGCGAGCGCGCCTGGAGCGGTAGTTTTGAGGGCGAGCGAGCGCGCCTGGAGCGGTAGTTTTGAGGGCGAGCGAGCGCGCCTGGAGTGAAAGTTTTGAGGGCGAGCGAGCGCGCCTGGAGCGGAAGTTTTGAGGGCGAGCGAGCGCGCCTGGAGCGGAAGTTTTGAGAGAACGAGAGCGCGCCTGGAGCGGTAGTTTTGAGAGAGCGAGAGCGAGCCTGGAGTGGTAGTTTTGAGAGAGCGAGAGCGAGCCTGGAGCGGTAGTTTTGAGAGAGCGAGCCTGGAGCGGTAGTTTTGAGAGAGCGAGAGCGAGCCTGGAGTGGTAGTTTTGAGAGAGCGAGAGCGAGCCTGGAGCGGTAGTTTTGAGAGAGCGAGAGCGAGCCTGGAGCGGTAGTTTTGAGAGAGCGAGAGCGAGCCTGGAGCGGTAGTTTTGAGAGAGCGAGAGCGAGCCTGGAGCGGTAGTTTTGAGAGAGCGAGAGCGAGCCTGGAGCGGTAGTTTTGAGAGAGCGAGAGCGAGCCTGGAGCGGTAGTTTTGAGAGAGCGAGAGCGAGCCTGGAGTGGTAGTTTTGAGAGAGCGAGTGCGAGCCTGGAGTGGTAGTTTTGAGAGAGCGAGTGCGAGCCTGGAGTGGTAGTTCTGAGAGAGAGAGAGAGAGAGAGAGAGAGGGAGAGAGAGCGAGCGCCTGGAGTGGTAGTTCTGAGAGAGAGAGCGAGAGCGAGCCTGGAGTGGTAGTTTTGAGAGAGCGAGTGCGAGCCTGGAGTGGTAGTTCTGTGAGAGAGAGAGGGAGAGAGAGAGAGAGAGCGAGCGAGCGCCTGGAGTGGTAGTTCTGAGAGAGAGAGCGAGAGCGCACCTGGAGTGGTAGTTCTGAGAGAGAGAGCGAGAGAGCGCCTGGAGTGGTAGTTCTGAGAGAGAGAGAGCGAGAGAGCGCCTGGAGTGGTAGTTCTGAGAGACCGAGAGCGAGAGAGCGCCTGGAGTGGTAGTTCTGAGAGTGAGAGCGAGAGCGCGCCTGGAGTGGTAGTTCTGAGAGTGAGAGCGAGAGCGCGAGCTCGGCTGGAGTGATAGTCTTGAGAGAGCGCGCGCGAGCGCGGCTGGAGTGGTAGTTTTGAGAGAGAGAGCGAGCGAGCACACCTGGACTGGTAGTTTTGAGCGAGAGAGAGCCTGGAGTGGCAGTTTTGAGCGAGAGAAAGCCTGGAGTGGCAGTTTTGAGCGAGAGAGAGCCTGGAGTGGTAGTTTTGAGAGAGAGAGAGCGCGAGCGCGCCTGGAGTGGTAGTTTTGAGCGAGCGAGCGCGCCTGGAGTGGTAGTTTTGAGAAAGAGAGAGCCTGCAGTGGTAGTTTTGAGAGAGAGAGAGCGCGAGCGCGGCTGGAGTGGTAGTTTTGAGAGAGAGCGCGAGAGCGAGCCTAGAGTGGTAGTTTTGAGAGAGAGCGCGAGAGCGAGCCTGGAGTGGTAGTTTTGAGAGAGAGCGCGAGAGCGAGCCTGGAGTGGTAGTTTTGAGAGTGAGCGCGAGAGCGCGCCTGGAGTGGTAGTTTTGAGAGAGCAAGAGCGAGCCTGGAGTGGTAGTTTTGAGAGAGCGAGAGCGAGCCTGGAGTGGTAGTTTTGAGAGCGAGCGCGCGCGCCTGGAGTGGTAGTTTTGAGAGCGAGCGCGCGCGCCTGGAGTGGTAGTTTTGAGAGCGAGCGCGCGCGCCTGGAGTGGTAGTTTTGAGAGCGAGCGCGCGCGCCTGGAGTGGTAGTTTTGAGAGCGAGCGCGCGCGCCTGGAGTGGTAGTTTTGAGAGCGAGCGCGCGCGCCTGGAGTGGTAGTTTTGAGAGCGAGCGCGCGCGCCTGGAGTGGTAGTTTTGAGAGCGAGCGCGCGCGCCTGGAGTGGTAGTTTTGAGAGCGAGCGAGCGCGCCTGGAGTGGTAGTTTTGAGGGCGAGAGAGAGAGAGAGAGAGAGCGCGAGCGCGCCTGGAGCGGTAGTTTTGAGGGCGAGAGAGAGAGAGAGAGAGAGCGCGAGCGCGCCTGGAGCGGTAGTTTTGAGGGCGAGCGAGAGAGAGAGAGCGCGAGCGCGCCTGGAGCGGTAGTTTTGAGGGCGAGCGAGAGAGAGAGAGAGAGAGAGAGAGAGAGAGAGCGCGAGCGCGCCTGGAGCGGTAGTTTTGAGGGCGAGCGAGAGAGAGAGAGAGAGAGAGAGAGCGCGAGCGCGCCTGGAGCGGTAGTTTTGAGGGCGAGCAAGAGAGAGAGAGAGAGAGCGCGAGCGCGCCTGGAGCGGTAGTTTTGAGGGCGAGCGAGAGAGAGAGAGCGCGAGCGCGCCTGGAGCGGTAGTTTTGAGGGCGAGCGAGAGAGAGAGAGAGCGCGAGCGCGCCTGGAGCGGTAGTTTTGAGGGCGAGCGAGAGAGAGAGAGAGCGCGAGCGCGCCTGGAGCGGTAGTTTTGAGGGCGAGCGAGAGAGAGACAGAGCGCGAGCGCGCCTGGAGCGGTAGTTTTGAGGGCGAGCGAGAGAGAGACAGAGCGCGAGCGCGCCTGGAGCGGTAGTTTTGAGGGCGAGCGAGCGCGCCTGGAGCGGTAGTTTGAGGGCGAGCGAGCGCGCCTGGAGCGGTAGTTTGAGGGCGAGCGAGCGCGCCTGGAGCGGTAGTTTGAGGGCGAGCGAGCGCGCCTGGAGCGGTAGTTTGAGGGCGAGCGAGCGCGCCTGGAGCGGTAGTTTGAGGGCGAGCGAGCGCGCCTGGAGCGGTAGTTTGAGGGCGAGCGAGCGCGCCTGGAGCGGTAGTTTGAGGGCGAGCGAGCGCGCCTGGAGCGGTAGTTTGAGGGCGAGCGAGCGCGCCTGGAGCGGTAGTTTGAGGGCGAGCGAGCGCGCCTGGAGCGGTAGTTTGAGGGCGAGCGAGCGCGCCTGGAGCGGTAGTTTTGAGGGCGAGCGAGCGCGCTTGGAGCGGTAGTTTTGAGGGCGAGCGAGCGCGCCTGGAGCGGTAGTTTTGAGGGCGAGCGAGCGCGCCTGGAGCGGTAGTTTTGAGGGCGAGCGAGCGCGCTTGGAGCGGTAGTTTTGAGGGCGAGAGAGAGAGAGAGAGAGCGCGAGCGCGCCTGGAGCGGTAGTTTTGAGGGCGAGCGAGAGAGAGAGAGAGAGCGCGAGCGCGCCTGGAGCGGCAGTTTTGAGGGCGAGCGAGAGAGAGAGCGCGAGCGCACCTGGAGCGGTAGTTTTGAGGGCGAGCGAGAGAGAGAGAGCGCGAGCGCGCCTGGAGCGGCAGTTTTGAGGGCGAGAGAGAGAGAGAGAGAGAGAGCGCGAGCGCGCCTGGAGCGGTAGTTTTGAGGGCGAGCGAGAGAGAGAGAACGCGAGCGCGCCTGGAGCGGTAGTTTTGAGGGCGAGAGAGAGAGAGAGAGAGAGAGAGCGCGAGCGCGCCTGGAGCGGTAGTTTTGAGGGCGAGCGAGAGAGAGAGAGAGAGAGAGAGAGCGCGAGCGCGCCTGGAGCGGTAGTTTTGAGGGCGAGCGAGAGAGAGAGAGCGCGAGCGCGCCTGGAGCGGTAGTTTTGAGGGTGAGCGAGAGAGAGAGAGCGCGAGCGCGCCTGGAGCGGTAGTTTTGAGGGCGAGAGAGAGAGAGAGAGAGAGAGAGAGAGAGCGCGAGCGCGGCTGGAGCGGTAGTTTTGAGGGCGAGCGAGAGAGAGAGCGCGAGCGCGCCTGGAGCGGTAGTTTTGAGGACGAGAGAGAGAGAGAGAGAGAGCGCGAGCGCGCCTGGAGCGGTAGTTTTGAGGGCGAGCGAGAGAGAGAGAGAGAGAGAGAGAGCGCGAGCGCGCCTGGAGCGGTAGTTTTGAGGGCGAGCGAGAGAGAGAGAGAGAGAGAGAGAGCGCGAGCGCGCCTGGAGCGGTAGTTTTGAGGGCGAGAGAGAGAGAGAGAGAGAGAGAGCGCGAGCGCGCCTGGAGCGGTAATTTTGAGGGCGAGCGAGAGAGAGCGCGAGCGCGCCTGGAGCGGTAGTTTTGAGGGCGAGAGAGAGAGAGAGCGCGAGCGCGCCTGGAGCGGTAGTTTTGAGGGCGAGCGAGAGAGAGAGAGCGCGAGCACGCCTGGAGCGGTAGTTTTGAGGGCGAGCGAGCGAGAGAGAGAGAGAGAGAGCGCGAGCGCGCCTGGAGCGGTAGTTTTGAGGGCGAGCGAGAGAGAGAGAGAGAGAGAGAGCGCGAGCGCGCCTGGAGCAGTAGTTTTGAGGGCGAGCGAGAGAGAGAGAGAGAGCGCGAGCGCGCCTGGAGCGGTAGTTTTGAGTGCGAGCGAGAGAGAGAGAGAGAGAGCGCGAGCGCGCCTGGAGCGGCAGTTTTGAGGGCGAGCGAGAGAGAGAGAGAGAGAGCGCGAGCGCGTCTGGAGCGGCAGTTTTGAGGGCGAGCGAGAGAGAGAGAGAGAGAGCGAGCGCGCCTGGAGCGGTAGTTTTGAGGGCGAGCGAGAGAGAGCGCGAGCGCGCCTGGAGCGGTAGTTTTGAGGGCGAGCGAGAGAGAGAGAGAGAGAGAGAGAGAGAGCGCGAGCGCGCCTGGAGCGGTAGTTTTGAGGGCGAGCGAGAGAGAGAGAGAGAGAGCGCGAGCGCGCCTGGAGCGGTAGTTTTGAGGGCGAGCAAGAGAGAGAGAGAGAGAGAGAGCGCGAGCGCGCCTGGAGCGGTAGTTTTGAGGGCGAGCGAGAGAGAGAGAGCGCGAGCGCGCCTGGAGCGGTAGTTTTGAGGGCGAGCGAGAGAGAGAGAGAGCGCGAGCGCGCCTGGAGCGGTAGTTTTGAGGGCGAGCGAGAGAGAGAGAGAGCGCGAGCGCGCCTGGAGCGGTAGTTTTGAGGGTGAGCGAGAGAGAGACAGAGCGCGAGCGCGCCTGGAGCGGTAGTTTTGAGGGCGAGCGAGAGAGAGACAGAGCGCGAGCGCGCCTGGAGCGGTAGTTTTGAGGGCGAGCGAGCGCGCCTGGAGCGGTAGTTTTGAGGGCGAGCGAGCGCGCCTGGAGCGGTAGTTTGAGGGCGAGCGAGAGCGCCTGGAGCGGTAGTTTGAGGGCGAGCGAGCGCGCCTGGAGCGGTAGTTTGAGGGCAAGCGAGCGCGCCTGGAGCGGTAGTTTTGAGGGCGAGCGAGAGAGAGAGAGAGAGAGAGAGCGCGAGCGCGCCTGGAGCGGTAGTTTTGAGGGCGAGCGAGAGAGAGAGAGAGAGAGCGCGAGCGCGCCTGGAGCGGTAGTTTTGAGGGCGAGCGAGAGAGAGAGAGAGAGCGCGAGCGCGCCTGGAGCGGTAGTTTTGAGGGCGAGCGAGAGAGAGAGAGAGAGCGCGAGCGCGCCTGGAGCGGCAGTTTTGAGGGCGAGCGAGAGAGAGAGAGAGAGAGCGCGAGCGCGTCTGGAGCGGCAGTTTTGAGGGCGAGCGAGAGAGAGAGAGAGAGAGAGAGCGAGCGCGCCTGGAGCGGCAGTTTTGAGGGCGAGCGAGCGCGCCTGGAGCGGCAGTTTTGAGGGCGAGCGAGCGCGCCTGGAGCGGCAGTTTTGAGGGCCAGCGAGCGCGCCAGGAGCGGCAGTTTTGAGGGCCAGCGAGCGCGCCTGGAGCGGCAGTTTTGAGGGCCAGCGAGCGCGCCTGGAGCGGCAGTTTTGAGGGCCAGCGAGCGCGCCTGGAGCGGCAGTTTTGAGGGCCAGCGAGCGCGCCTGGAGCGGTAGTTTTGAGGGCGAGCGAGCGCGCCTGGAGCGGTAGTTTTGAGGGCGAGCGAGCGCGCCTGGAGCGGTAGTTTTGAGGGCGAGCGAGCGCGCCTGGAGCGGTAGTTTTGAGGGCGAGCGAGCGCGCCTGGAGCGGTAGTTTTGAGGGCGAGCGAGCGCGCCTGGAGCGGTAGTTTTGAGGGCGGGCGAGCGCGCCTGGAGCGGTAGTTTTGAGGGCGGGCGAGCGCGCCTGGAGCGGTAGTTTTGAGGGCGGGCGAGCGCGCCTGGAGCGGTAGTTTTGAGGGCGAGCGAGCGCGCCTGGAGCGGTAGTTTTGAGGGCGAGCGAGCGCGCCTGGAGCGGTAGTTTTGAGGGCGAGCGAGCGCGCCTGGAGCGGTAGTTTTGAGGGCGGGCGAGCGCGCCTGGAGCGGTAGTTTTGAGGGCGGGCGAGCGCGCCTGGAGCGGTAGTTTTGAGGGCGAGCGAGCGCGCCTGGAGCGGTAGTTTTTGAGGGCGAGCGAGCGCGCCTGAGCGTAGTTTTGAGGGCGAGCGAGCGCGCCTGGAGCGGTAGTTTGAGGGCGAGCGAGCGCGCCTGGAGCGGTAGTTTGAGGGGCGGAGGAGCGCGCCTGTAGCGGTAGTTTGAGGGCGAGCGAGCGCGCCTGGAGCGGTAGTTTGGAGGGCGAGCGAGCGCGCCTGGAGCGGTAGTTTTGAGGGCGAGCGAGCGCGCCTGGAGCGGTAAGTTTTGAGGGCGAGCGAGCGCGCCTGGAGCGAAGTTTTGAGGGCGAGCGAGCGCAGCCTGGAGCGAAGTTTTGAAGAGAGCGAGAGCGCGCCTGGAGCGGAAGTTTTGAGAGAGCGAGAGCGAGCCTGGAGTCGGTAGTTTTGAGAGAGCGAGAGCGAGCCTGGAGCGGTAGTTTTGAGAGAGCGAGAGCGAGCCTGGAGCGGTAGTTTTGAGAGAGCGAGAGCGAGCCTGAGCGGTAGTTTTGAGAGAGCGAGAGCGAGCCTGGAGCGGTAGTTTTGAGAGAGCGAGAGCGAGCCTGGAGCGGAGTTTTGAGAG